>NC_069510.1:140835503-140875503 GCF_027579735.1 Bombina bombina
TTATGCTTACCTGATAAATTCCTTTCTCCTGTAGTGTAGTCAGTCCACGGCCTGCCCTGTTTTTTAAGGCAGGTCTAAATTTTTTTAATTATACTCCAGTCACCACTGCACCCTATAGTTTCTCCTTTCTCGTTTGGTTCTCGGTCGAATGACTGGGTGTGACGTAGAGGGGAGGAGCTATATAGCAGCTCTGCTTGGGTGATCCTCTTGCACTTCCTGTTGGGGAGGAGTTAATATCCCATAAGTAATGATGACCCGTGGACTGACTACACTACAGGAGAAAGGAATTTATCAGGTAAGCATAAATTATGTTTTTCTGGGAAACGTAAGGGTCAGAAAGCTACAGCTACTTCTCTTTCTTTGTGGCGGAAGAGTATAATTCGCTTGGCCTATGAAACTGCTGGACAGCAGCTGCCTGAGAGAGTCACGGCTCATTCTACAAGGGCTATTTCCTCTTCCTGGGCATTCAAAAATGAAGCTTCTGTGGAACAGATTTGCAAGGCTGCAACTTGGTCCTCTCTACACACTTTTTCAAAATTTTATAAGTTTGATACTTTTGCCACGGCTGAGGCTTCCTTTGGGATGAAGGTTCTTCAAGCAGTGGTGCCTTCCGTTTAGGTTCCCTGTCTTGTCCCTACCTCATCATCTGTGTTTTCCAGTTTGGGTATTGATTCCCAATAGTAATTAGATAATCTGTGGACTCACTGTGTCATTAGAATGAAAACAAAATGTATGCTTACCTGATAAATGTATTTATTTCTTGACCGGGTGAGTCCATGGCCCGCCCTGTTTTTTAAGATAGGCCTTTTTTGTTGTATTATAAACCTCAGGCACCTCTGCACCTTGTTGCTTCCTTTTTTCCTTTACTTCGGAGAATGACTGGGGGTGGAGGTAAGGGAGGTGATATTTAACAGCTTTGCTATGGTGCTCTTTGCCGGCTCCTGCTGGGCAGAAGTGATATTTCCAATAGTAATTAGATGATCCGTGGACTCACTGTGTCAAGAAATAAATAAATTTATCAGGTAAGCATAACTTTTCTTTCATGTAATTAGCAAGAGTCCATGAGCTAGTGACGTATGGGATATACATTCCTACCAGGAGGGGCAAAGTTTCCCAAACCTTAAAATGCCTATAAATACACCCCTCACCACACCCACAATTCAGTTTTACAAACTTTGCCTCCGATGGAGGTGGTGAAGTAAGTTTGTGCTAGATTCTACGTTGATATGCGCTCCGCAGCAAGTTGGAGCCCGGTTTTCCTCTCAGCGTGCAGTGAATGTCAGAGGGATGTGAGGAGAGTATTGCCTATTTGAATGCAGTGATCTCCTTCTAAGGGGTCTATTTCATAGGTTCTCTGTTATCGGTCGTAGAGATTCATCTCTTACCTCCCTTTTCAGATCGACGATATACTCTTATATATACCATTACCTCTGCTGATTCTCGTTTCAGTACTGGTTTGGCTATCTGCTATATGTAGATGAGTGTCCTGGGGTAAGTAAGTCTTATTTTCTGTGACACTCCTAGCTATGGTTGGGCACTTTGTTTATAAAGTTCTAAATATATGTATTCAAACATTTATTTGCCTTGACTCAGAATGTTCAACTTTCCTTATTTTCAGACAGTCAGTTTCATATTTGGGATAATGCATTTTAATTTAACATATTTTACCTTAAAATTTGACTTTTTCCCTGTGGGCTGTTAGGCTCGCGGGGGCTGAAAATGCTTCATTTTATTGCGTCATTCTTGGCGCGGACTTTTTTGGCGCAAAAATTCTATTTCCGTTTCCGGCGTCATACGTGTCGCCGGAAGTTGCGTCATTCTTTGACGTTATTTTGCGCCAAAAATGTCGGCGTTCCGGATGTGGCGTCATTTTTGGCGCCAAAAGCATTTAGGCGCCAAATAATGTGGGCGTCTTTTTTGGCGCTAAAAAATATGGGCGTCATTTTTGTCTCCACATTATTTAAGTCTCATTATTTATTGCTTCTGGTTGCTAGAAGCTTGTTCACTGGCATTTTTTTCCCATTCCTGAAACTGTCATTTAAGGAATTTGATCAATTTTGCTTTATATGTTGTTTTTTTCTTTTACATATTGCAAGATGTTCCACGTTGCAACTGAGTCAGAAGTTACTACAGGAAAATCACTGCACAGTGCTGGAGCTACCAAGCTAAGTCTGCTATAAATTTTTGGTATCTGTTTCTCCAGCTGTTATTTGTATTGCATGTCATGTCAAACTTATTAATGCAGATAAAATTTCCTTTAGTACTGTTACATTACCTGTTGCTGTTCCGTCAACATCTAATTTTCAGAGTGTTCCTGATAACATAAGAGATTTTATTTATTTTAAATCCATTAAGAAGGCTATGTCTGTTATTTCTCCTTCTAGTATACTTAAAAGTCTTTTAAAACTTCTCTTTTTTTCAGATGAATTTTTAAATGAACATCATCATTCTGATACTGATAATGGTTCTTCTGGTTCAGAGGTTTCTGTCTCAGAGGTTGATGCTGATAAATCTTTGTATTTGTTCAAGATGGAATTTATTCGTTCTTTACTTAAAGAAGTGTTATTTGCATTAGAAATAGAGGATTCTGGTCCTCTTGATACTAAATGTAAACGTTTAAATAAGGTTTTTAAATCTCCTGTAGTTATTCCAGAAGTGTTTTATCTCCCTGATGCTATTTCTGAAGTAATTTCCAGGGAATGGAATAATTTGGGTAATTTATTTACTCCTTCTAGACGTTTAAGCAAATTATATCCTGTGCCATCTGACAGATTAGAGTTTTTTGGGACAAAAATCCCTAAGGTTATGGGGCTGTCTCTACTCCTGCTAATGTACTACTATTCCTATGGCAGATAGTACTTCATTTAAGGATCCTTTAGATAGGAAAATTGAATCCTTTCTAAGAAAAGCTTACTTATGTTCAGGTAATCTTCTTAGACCTGCTATATTTTTAGCGGATGTTGCTGCAGCTTCAACTTTTTGGTTAGAAGCTTTAGCGCAACAAGTAACAGATCATAATTTTATAGCATTATTATTATTCTATAACATGCTAATAATTTTATTGGTGATACCATCTTTTGATATCATTAGAGTTGATGTCAGGTATATGTCTCTAGCTATTTTAGCTAGAAAAGCTTTATGGATTAAACTTGGAATGCTGACATGTCTTCTAAGTCAACTTTGCTTTCCCTTTCTTTCCAGGGTAAATATTCATTTCGTTCCTTTCCTCACAACAAGGAACAAAAGCCTGATCCTTCATCCTCAGGAGCGGTATCAGTTTGGAAACTATTTCCAGTTTGGAATATATCCGAGCCTTATAGAAACCTATAGCCAGCTCCTAAGTACCTATGAAGGTGCGGCCCTTATTCCAGCTCAGCTGGTATGGGGCAGATTACGTTTTCTTCAAAGAAATTTGGATCAATTCCGTTCTTAATCTCTGGTTTCAGAAACATTGTTTCAGAAAGGTACAGAATTGGCTTCAAGTTAAGGCCTCCTGCTAAGAGATTCTTTTCTTTCCCGTGTCCCAGTTAACACAGCAAGGCTCAGCATTTCTGAAATGTGTTTCAGATCTAGAGTTGGCTGGAGTATTTATGCCAGTTCCAGTTCTGGAACAGGGGCTGGGGTTTTATTTTATCTCTTCATTGTACCAAAGAAGGTCAATTCCTTCAGACCAGTTCTGGATCTATCATTATTGAATCGTTATGTTAGGATACCAACATTCAAGATGGTTACTGTAGGACTATCCTGCCTTTTGTTTAGCAAGGGCATTATATGTCTACAATAGATTTACAGGATGTGTATCTGCATATTCCGATTCATCCAGATCACTTTTAGTGTCTGAGATTCTCTTTTTAGACAAGCATTACCAGTTTTGTGGCTCTACCGTTTGGCCTAGCCTCAGTTCCAAGAATTTTTTTCAAAGGTTCTCGGTGCCCTTCTTTCTGTAATCAGAGAATAGGGTTTTGGTATTTCCTTATTTGGACGATATCTTGGTACTTGCTCAGTCTTCTCATTTTCGTAGAATCTCATACGAATCGACTTGTGTTGTTTCTTCAAGTTCATGGTTGGAGGATCAATTTACCAATCAGTTCATTGATTCCTCAGACAAGGGTAACCTTTTTAGGTTTCTAGATAAATTCAGTGTCTATGACTCTGTCCTTGTCAGACAAGAGAAGTTTAACATTGATATCAGCTTGTCAAAACCTTCAGTCACAATCATTCCCTTTGGTAGCCTTATGCATGGAAATGTTGGGTCTTAGGACTGCCGCATCAGATGCGATCTCCTTTGCTCGTTTTCACATGCGACCTCTTCAGCTCTGTATGCTGAACCAATGGTGCAGGGATTACTCAAAGATATCTCAATTAATATCTTTAAACCGATTTTACGACACTCTCTGACATGGTGGACAGATCACCATCGTTTAGTTCAGGGGGCTTCTTTGTTCTTCCGACCTGGACTATAATCTCAACAGATGCTAGTTTTACAGGTTGGGGAGCTGTGTGGGGGTATCTGACGGCACAAGGGGTTTGGGAATCTCAGGAGGTGAGATTTCCGATCAATATTTTGGAACTCCGTGCAATTTTCAGAGCTCTTCAGTCTTGGCCTCTTCCGAAGAGAGAGTTGTTCATTTGTTTTCAGTTAAGACAATGTCACGACTGTGGCATACATCAATCATCAAGGACTCACAGTCCTCTGGCTATGAAAGAAGTATCTCGAATTTTGGTTTGGGCGGAATCCAGCTCCTGTCTAATCTCTGCGGTTTATATCCCAGGTATGGACAATTGGAAAGCGGATTATCTCAGTCGCCAAACGTTGCATCCGGGCGAATGGTCTCTTCACCCAGAGGTATTTCTTCAGATTGTTCAAATGGGGGAACTTCCAGAAATAGATCTGATGGCTTCTCATCTAAACAAGAAACTTCCCAGGTATCTGTCCAGATCCCGGGATCCTCAGGCGGAGGCAGTGGATGCATTTTCACTTCCTTGGAAGTATCATCCTGCCTATATCTTTCCGCCTCTAGTTCTTCTTCCAAGAGTAATCTCCAAGATTCTGAAGGAATGCTCGTTTGTTCTGCTGGTAGCTCCGGCATGGCCTCACAGGTTTTGGTATGCGGATCTTGTCCGGATGGCCTCTTGCCAACCGTGGACTCTTCCGTTAAGACCAGACCTTTTGTCTCAAGGTCCTTTTTTCCATCAGGATCTGAAATCCTTAAATTTAAAGGTATGGAGATTGAACGCTTGATTCTTGGTCAAAGAGGTTTCTCTGACTCTGTGATTAATACTATGTTACAGGCTCGTAAATCTGTATCCAGAGAGATATATTATAGAGTCTGGAAGACTTATATTTCTTGGTGTCTTTTTCATCATTTTTCTTGGCACTCTTTTAGAATACCGAGAATATTACAATTTCTTCAGGATGGTTTAGATAAGGGTTTGTCCGCAAGTTCCTTGAAAGGTCAAATCTCTGCTCTTTCTGTTCTTTTTCACAGAAAGATTGCTATTCTTCCTGATATTCATTGTTTTGTACAAGCTTTGGTTCGTATAAAGCCTGTCATTAAGTCAATTTCTCCTCCTTGGAGTTTGAATTTGGTTCTGGGGGCTCTTCAAGCTCCTCCATTTGAACCTATGCATTCATTGGATATTAAATTACTTTCTTGGAAAGTTTTGTTCCTTTTGGCCATCTCTTCTGCCAGAAGAGTTTCTGAATTATCTGCTCTTTCTTGTGAGTCTCCTTTTCTGATTTTTCATCAGGATAAGGCGGTGTTGCGAACTTCTTTTGAATTTTTACCTAAGTTGTGAATTCCAACAACATTAGTAGAGACATTGTGGTTCTTTCATTATGTCCTAATCCTAAGAATTCTAAGGAGAAATCGTTGCATTCTTTGGATGTTATTAGAGCTTTGAAATATTATGTTGAAGCTACTAAGTCTTTCCGAAAGACTTCTGGTTTATTTGTTATCTTTTCCGGTTTTAGAAAGGCCAGAAAACTTCTGCCATTTCTTTGGCATCTTGGTTGAAATCTTTATTTTCAACTTGCCTATATTGAGTTGGGTAAGACTCCGCCTCATAGGATTACAGCTCATTCTACTAGGTCAGTTTCTACTTCCTGGGCGTTTAGGAATGAAGCTTCGGTTGATCAGATTTGCAAAGTGGCAACTTGGTTCTCTTTGCATACTTTTACCAAATTCTACCATTTTGTTGTATTTTCTTCTTCTGAAGCAGTTTTTGGTAGAAAAGTACTTCAGGCAGCGGTTTCAGTTTGAATCTTCTGCTTATGTTTTTCATTAAACTTTATTTTGGGTGTGGATTATTTTCAGCAGGAATTGGCTGTCTTTATTTTATCCCTCCCTCTCTAGTGACTCTTGTGTGGAAAGATCCACATCTTGGGTAGTCATTATCCCATACGTCACTAGCTCATGGACTCTTGCTAATTACATGAAAGAAAACATAATTTATGTAAGAACTTACCTGATAAATTCATTTCTTTCATATTAGCAAGAGTCCATGAGGCCCGCCCTTTTTTGTGGTGGTTATGATTTTTTTGTATAAAGCACAATTATTCCAATTCCTTATTTTATATGCTTTCACACTTTTTTCTTATCACCCCACTTCTTGGCTATTCGTTAAACTGAATTGTGGGTGTGGTGAGGGGTGTATTTATAGGCATTTTAAGGTTTGGGAAACTTTGCCCCTCCTGGTAGGAATGTATATCCCATACGTCACTAGCTCATGGACTCTTGCTAATATGAAAGAAATGAATTTATCAGGTAAGTTCTTACATAAATTATGTTTTTTAAATTTTTTTACAAGATACGATGAGTCCACGGATTCCATTCTTACTTATGGGATTGCGCCTCCTGTTTAGCAGGAAGTGGCAAAGAGCACCACAGCAGAGCTGTATATATAGCTCCTCCCTTCCCTCCCACTCCCAGTCATTCTCTTTCCCTGTGTTAGTGATAGGAAGAGGTAAAGGGAGGTGTTAGTTTAGATTCTTCAATCAAGAAGTTTTTTATTTTAAAATGGTGCCAGTGAGTACTATTTTTCTCAGGGAGAAATCATCAGTCACTTAATTCCTAAGTGGAGTGGAGACAATTTATTTTTCTGCCCTGATGTTGATGATCTTAGCAAACTTTATCTAAGATCCATTCTGGTTCCCACAGAGCAGCTGGAGGTAATGTAAAGAAAAATTTTCAGTGTGGAGACTGATGTCATGCTACAAGCAGCATTGAGGTATGTTCAGTCTTTTGTTTTCTGGGGAGACTTGATATATCAGAACAGGCTGACATTATTCCCTAACTGGGGAGAGGTAATCAGTATGCACTGCAAGAAAGAATAGTGTACCTATTATTCCTTTTATTGTACTTATTTAAGAGTATGCTGTTTTCACTTTAAATTTGCTGTGTGGGCTGACGCTGGGAGATGCGGTTCTGACTTAGTTATTTTGAGGCTATATCTGGCTGACAGGGCATTTTATTCTCTGAGATGCGCTTTATAAGAGGGGCACATGGCTTTTGTATATGGAGACCGACATGTTAGTTCTCTACCCATGCGGGTCATGATACGGCTAAAAGTTACGCCCACGGTGGGCGGGGCCTATTTTCACGCGCTCAGCTGTGCAGTGTATTTTCCGGATCGGAAGCAAAGTCCTGAGGCTCCGGTGGGGCCTAGTTCAGTTTTTGCAATCGTAGGGCCCAGAGTGTCTTGAGACCGGTTTCTTCAGTGTAATCTGGGGGCAGGTAGGGGCCGGAATTGCTATAAATTTATCAAGCTCATAAAGTATTTATAATTGATATATTACATACCCTAACAAGTGGTGCAATATTGTTAAGCTATTTTGGGCACTTTAGGACATTTTCTACTGCTGTAAATGTTATTTCTCTTGTTAAGTGTGTTCAGTCCACGGGTCATCCATTACTTATGGGATATATTCTCCTTCCCAACAGGAAGTTGCAAGAGGATCACCCAAGCAGAGCTGCTATATAGCTCCTCCCCTCACATGTCATATCCAGTCATTCTCTTGCAACCCTCAACAAAGAAGGAGGTCGCTAGAGGAGCTGGAGTTTTTACTTAACTATTCTTCAATCAAAAGTTTGTTATTTTAAATGGCACCGGAGTGTGCTGTTTTTCTATCTCAGGCAGTATTTGGAAGAAGAAACTGCCTGCGTTTTTTTCTATGATCTTAGCAGGCGTAACTAAGATCCACTGGCTGTTCTCGACATTCTGAGGAGTGGGGTAACTTCAGAAACTGGGAATAGCATGCGGGGTCCTCCGCAAATGAGGTATGTGCAGTACATTATTTTCTGGGAATGGAATTGACTAAGAAAATACTGCTGTTACCGTATGATGTAAGTACAGCCTTAAATGCAGTAGTGGCAACTGGTATCATGCTGATAAATGTATGCGCAGTCGAGTTATTTTCTAGGGACTAGAATTTGACTGAGAAAATACTGTTAAAACTGAAATAATACTTAAGCCTTATCTGCAGTGGTAGCGACTGGTAGCAGGCTTAGTGATAACTTTGCATGACATTGGAAAATGTTGTTTTTTAATAAAACGTTTACTGGCATGTTATTCGTTTTTGTGAGGTACTTTGGTGATAAATCTCTTTGGGCATGATTTTTTTCCACATGGCTAACATATATTTTCTGCATGAAAACCGTTATATCAGGGCTCCCACTGTTGTAATAGGAATGGGAGGGACCTTGTTTTAGCGCCTTGTTGCGCAGTTAAAATTCTAGCACAGTCTTCCTGCTTCTTCCTCCTTGATCCAGGACGTCTCTGGAGAGCTCAGGGGTCTGCAAAATTCATTTTTGAGGGAGGTAATCAGTCACAGCAGATCTGTGACAGTGTGCTTGACTGTGATTAAAAGCGTTAAATCTTAATTGATATCCGTTTTGGGTATTGAGGGGTTAATCATCCTTTTGCTAATGGGTGCAATCCTCTGCTAATAATACACTTCTTGTTAAGAATTGTTTAATTATATCTGTATTTTGAAGCGCTGCAGCGTTTTTTATATTGCTTGTAAACTTATTGAAAGTGATTTCCAAGCTTGCTAGTTTCATTGTTAAGTCTGTTTAAACATGTCTGATTCAGAGGAAACTGTTTGTTCATCATGTTCAAAAGCCAATGTGGAGCCGAATAGAACGATGTGTACCAATTGTATTGATATTGCTTTGAATAAAAGTCAATCTGTACCGATAGAGAAACTATCACCAGACAACGAGGGGGAAGTTATGCCGCCTAACTCTCCTCACGTGTCAGTACCTGCGTCTCCCGCTCGGGAGATGCGTAGGATTGAGACGCCAAGTACATCTAGGCCCTTACAAATCACTTTACATGATATGGCTAATGTTATGAAAGAAGTATTATATAATATGCCCGAATTAAGGGGCAAGCGTGATAGCTCTGGGTTAAGGACAGAGCGCGCTGATGACACAAGAGCCATGTCTGATACTGCGTCACAATTTGCAGAACATGAGGACGGTGAGCTTCATTCTGTCGGTGACGGTTCTGATCCGGGGAGACCGGATTCAGAAATTTCAAATTTTAAATTTAAGCTTGAGAACCTCCGTGTGTTACTAGGGGAGGTATTAGCGGCTCTGAATGATTGCGACACGGTGGCAATACCAGAGAAAATGTGTAGGTTGGATAGATACTATGCGTTACCGGTGTGTACTGACGTCTTTCCTATACCAAAAAAGACTTACAGAAATTATTAGTAAGGAGTGGGATAGACCCGGTGTGCCTTTTTCCCCTCCCCCGATATTTAGAAAAATGTTTCCTATAGACGCCACCACACAAGACTTATGGCAGACGGTCCCTAAGGTGGAGGGAGCAGTTTCTACTTTAGCCAAGCGTACCACTATCCCGGTGGAGGATAGCTGTGCTTTCTCAGATCCAATGGATAAAAAATTAGAGGGTTATCTTAAGAAAATGTTTGTTCAACAGGGTTTTATATTGCAGCCTCTTGCATGCATTGCGCCTGTCACGGCTGCAGCGGCATTCTGGTTTGAGTCTCTGGAAGAGGCGATTCGCACAGCGCCATTGGATGAGGCTTTGAGCAAAGTTAGAACCCTTAAGCACAGAGATAGTTCTAGCATTTCTGAGGTCGCATGGGTGGAAAGTGAACGTGGAAAAGAGTTCTCTGTTACCACTCACAAGGGTTCCTTTTCTAGGGACTCTTATAGATTCTGTAGAGATGAAGATTTAAATGACGGAGTCCAGGTTATCAAAGATTCTCAATGCTTGCCGTGTCCTTCATTCCGTTCCAAGCCCATCAGTAGCTCAGTGCATGGAGGTAATCGGCTTAATGGTCGCGGCAATGGACATAGTGCCATTTGCGCGCCTGCATCTCAGACCGCTGCAACTATGCATGCTCATTCAATGGAACGGGGATTACTCAGATCTGTCCCCTTTGCTAAATCTGGACCAGGAGACCAGAGATTCTCTTCTCTGGTGGTTGTCACCGGTTCATCTGTCCAAAGGAATGACCTTTCGCAGACCAGATTGGACAATTGTAACAACGGATGCCAGCCTTCTAGGCTGGGGAGCAGTCTGGAATTCCCTGAAGGCTCAGGGATCGTGGACTCAGGAGGAGAAACTACTCCCAATAAACATTCTAGAATTAAGAGCAATATTCAATGCTCTTCTAGCTTGGCCTCAGTTAGCAAAACTGAGGTTCATCAGATTTCAGTCGGACAATATCACGACTGTGGCTTACATCAATCATCAAGGGGGAACCAGGAGTTCCCTAGCGATGTTGGAAGTCTCGAAGATAATTCGCTGGGCATAGTCTCACTCTTGCCACCTGTCAGCGATTCACATCCCAGGCGTAGAGAACTGGGAGGCGGATTTCCTAAGTCGCCAGACTTTTCATCCGGGAGAGTGGGAACTTCACCCGGAGGTATTTGCTCAACTGATTCGTCGTTGGGGCAAACCGGATCTGGATCTCATGGCATCTCACCAGAACGCGAAGCTTCCTTGTTACGGATCCAGGTCCAGGGACCCGGGAGCGGTGCTGGTAGATGCATTAGCAGCCCCTTGGGTTTTCAACATAGCTTATGTGTTTCCACCATTTCCGTTGCTACCTCGACTGATTGCCAGGATCAAACAGGAGAGGGCATCGGTAATTCTGATAGCGCCTGCGTGGCCACGCAGGACCTGGTATGCAGACCTAGTGGACATGTCGTCCTGTCCACCATGGTCTCTTCCTCTGAGGCAGGACCTTCTAATTCAGGGTCCTTTCAACCATCCAACCCTAATTTCTCTGAGGCTGACTGCCTGGAAATTGAACGCTTGATTCTATCAAAGCGTGGGTTTTCGGATTCGGTTATTGATACATTAATACAGGCTCGGAAACCTGTGACCAGAAAAATTTACCATAAGATATGGCGTAAATATTTATATTGGTGTGAATCCAAGAGTTACTCATGGAGTAAGGTTAGGATTCCTAGGATATTGGCTTTTCTACAAGAGGGTTTAGAAAAGGGTTTATCCGCTAGTTCGCTAAAGGGACAGATTTCAGCTCTGTCTATTCTTTTACACAAACGTCTGGCAGAGAATCCAGACGTCCAGGCCTTTTGTCAGGCTTTGGCTAGAATTAAGCCTGTGTTTAAAGCTGTTGCTTCTCCGTGGAGCTTAAACTTGGTTCTTAAAGTTTTTCAGGGTGTTCCGTTTGAACCCCTTCATTCCATTGATATTAAGCTTTTATCTTGGAAAGTTTTGTTTTTGATGGCTATTTCCTCGGCTCGAAGAGTCTCTGAGTTATCTGCCTTACATTGCGATTCTCCTTATCTGATCTTTCATTCAGACAAGGTAGTTCTGCGTACTAAACCTGGGTTTTTACCTAAGGTTGTTTCTAACAGGAATATCAATCAAGAGATTGTTGTCCCATCATTATGTCCTAATCCTTCTTCAAAGAAGGAACGTCTTTTGCATAATCTAGACGTGGTCCGTGCTCTGAAGTTCTACTTACAGGCAACTAAAGATTTTAGACAAACTTCTTCTCTGTTTGTCGTTTACTCTGGACAGAGGAGAGGTCAAAAGGCTTCGGCTACCTCTCTCTCTTTTTGGCTTCGTAGCATAATACGTTTAGCCTATGAGACTGCTGGACAGCAGCCTCCTGAAAGGATTACAGCTCATTCCACTAGAGCTGTGGCTTCCACCTGGGCCTTTAAGAATGAGGCCTCTGTTGAACAGATTTGCAAGGCTGCAACTTGGTCTTCACTTCATACTTTTTCCAAATTTTACAAATTTGACACTTTCGCTTCTTCGGAGGCTGGTTTTGGGAGAAAGGTTCTACAGGCAGTGGTTCCTTCTGTTTAATGTTCCTGCCTTGTCCCTCCCATCATCCGTGTACTTAGCTTTGGTATTGGTATCCCATAAGTAATGGATGACCCGTGGACTGAACACACTTAACAAGAGAAAACATAATTTATGCTTACCTGATAAATTTATTTCTCTTGTAGTGTGTTCAGTCCACGGACCGCCCTGTCTTTTTAAGGCAGGTTCTAAATTTTAAGATTATAACTCCAGTCACCACTGCACCTTATAGTTTCTCCTTTCTCGTCTTGTTTCGGTCGAATGACTGGATATGACATGTGAGGGGAGGAGCTATATAGCAGCTCTGCTTGGGTGATCCTCTTGCAACTTCCTGTTGGGAAGGAGAATATATCCCATAAGTAATGGATGACCCGTGGACTGAACACACTACAAGAGAAATACATTTATCAGGTAAGCATAAATTATGTTTTTTGTGATAACAGAAAAATTGTTGTGCTTTTATTATTTAAAGGCGCAGTACACTTTTACTAAAAAATTTCCTTTGTATATGTTTTTACTCATAGTACAATCTTTCAAATAAAGAACGACTATTATTGCTATTGCTAGTCTGTTTAACATGTCTGAACTTGAGGAAACTACTTGTTCTATGTGTTTAGATGCCATTTGGAACCCCCTCTTTTTGTCCCTCATGTATTGAAAGGGCCTTACAATGTAAAGGGCTGATTTTCTTTAAGGAAAGTGTGTCTAAGGATGCTTCTCAGTCTGATGAGAATCAGGGTATGCCGCTACTTTCTCCCCATGCGTCACAACCCAAGTGACGCTGGGTTCTTCAACCGCGTCTACTTCATTTACTCTGCAGGATATGGCTGCAGTTATGTCATCTACCCTTACAGAGGTTTTATCTAAGTTGCCAGTGTTACAGGGCAAACGCAGCAGGACAGCAGCCAATTTGAATACTGCGACTTCTGATGCTTTGTTGGCTATTTCCGATGTACCCTCACAGGGATCTGATTTGGGGGTCAGGGAACTTCTGTCTGAGGGGGAACTTTCTGATTCAGGAAATGTGTTGCCTCAGATGGACTCGGACGTCATGTCCTTTAGATTTAAGCTTGAACACCTCCGCCTGTTGCTTCGGGAGGTTTTAGCGACTCTGGATGACTGTGACTCTATTGTGGTACCACCAGAGAAATTGTGTAAGATGGACAAATACTTAGAGGTGCCTACTTACTCTGATGTTTTTCCGGTTCCTAAGAGATTCTCAGACATTATTATACGGGAATGGGAAAGACCGGGTATCCCATTCTCACCTTCTCCTAATTTTAAGAAAAAGTATGCCATATCTGACACTGTTCGGGACTCTTGGCAAACAGTCCCTAAGGTTGAGGGAGCTATATCTACCCTGGCTAAGCGTACAACTATTCTTATTGAGGACAGTTGTGCTTTTAAAGACCCTATGGATAAGAAATTGGAGGGTCTTCTAAAGAAGTTATTTATTCATCAGGGTTTCCTTTTACAACCGACAGCCTGCATTGTACCAGTTACCACTGCGGCGGCTTTCTGGTTTGACGCCTTAGAAGATTCTCTTAAGACTGAGACTCCTTTAGAGGAAATTTTAGATATAATTAAGGCTCTTAAGCTGGCAAATTCTTTTATTACGGACGCCGCCTTTCAGATTGCCAAGTTGGCGGCTAAGAATGCCGGATTTGCCATTTTAGCGCGTAGAGCGTTGTGGTTAAAGTCTTGGTCTGCTGATGTGTCATCCAAGTCAAAGCTTTTAGCTATTCCTTTCAAAGGAGAGACCCTATTCTGGCCTGACTTGAAAGAAATCATTTCTGACATTACGGGAGGTAAGGGTCATCTCCTACCTCAGGATAAAACGGCTAAACCTGAGGGGTAAACAAAATAATTTTCGTTCCTTTTGGAACTTCAAGGGAGTCCCCGCTTCTTCTTCCGCTAAACAGGAACGGAATTTTGCTCAAGCCAAGGCAGTCTGGAGACCCAACCAGGCTTGGAACAAAGGTAAACAACCCAAGATGCCCACGGCTGCTCCCAAGACAGCATGAAGGGGCGGCCCCCGATCCGGGACCGGATCTAGTAGGGGGCAGATTTTCTCTCTTTGCCCAGGCTTGGGTAAGAGATGTTCAGGACCCCTGGACACTGGACATTGTGTCCCAAAGGTATCAACTGGAATTCAAAAATTCTCTCCCAAGGGGGAGGTTTCTTCTTTCACGATTGTCTGTAGACCAGATAAAAAGAGAGGCGTTCTTACGTTGTGTAAAAGACCTCTCTACTATGGGAGTAATGCGTCCCTTTCCAATACTGGAACAGGGGCTGGGGTTTTACTCAAATCTTTTCGTGGTTCCCAAAAAAGAGGGAACGTTCAGACCCATTTTAGATCTCAAGAGTCTAAACAAGTTTCTCAGAGTATCATCCTTCAAGATGGAGACTATTCGAACAATTCTAACATTGATCCAGGAGGGTCAATATATGACTACCGTGGACTTGAAGGATGCATACCTTCATATTTCTATCCACAAGGATCATCATCAGTTCCTAAGGTTTGCCTTCTTGGACAAACATTTTCAGTCTGTGGCTCTTCCCTTCGGGTTGGCCACAGCACCCAGGATCTTTACGAAGGTTCTAGGGTCCCTTCTGGCGGTTCTCAGGCCGCCGGGTATTGCAGTGGCGCCTTTTCTCCAACATTGGTGTGTCCAGTCCACGGCGTCATCCATAACTTGTGGGAATATTCTCTTCCCCAACAGGAAATGGTAAAGAGCACAGCAAAAGCTGTCCATATAGCCCCTCCCAGGCTCCGCCCCCCCAGTCGTTCTCTTTGCCGCTCTGAACAAGTAGCATCTCCACGGAGATGGTGAAGAGTATGTGGTGTATTCAGTAATAAAGTGTGCCCTGTTTAACATTTAAAGAGACAGTAACGGTTTTGTTTAACCCCTTAACGACCAAGGACGTACGCCACACGTCCTCAAAAAAAATACACTTAATGACCGAGGACGTGTGGCGTACGTCCTTGGTCTGGAAAGCAGCTGGAAGCGATCCTGCTCGCTTCCAGCTGCTTTCCGGTTATTGCAGTGATGCCTCGATATGGAGGAATCCTGCAATAACCCCCCTTGGCCATCCGATGCAGAGAGAGCCACTCTGTGGCCCTCTCTGCACCGGGCATCGATGGCCGGTATCGTTGGTGGGTGGGAGCTTACGTGGGAGGCGGGTGGGCGGCCATCAATGCTCTGTATGGAGTGGAGGGGGGCGGGATCGGCGGCGGGACCCACTGGGGCGCGCACGGGGGTTGGTGGGCGGGCGCGTGCACGGGGCGGGAGCGGGTGGGAACCGCTACACTACAGAAAAACATAAAGTAAAAAGTAAAAAAAAAAAAAGAAAGATTAAACTTTAATAATATAATCTAAGGGATCTGGAAGGGGTGGGGGGTTGGTCTTGGTGGGGGGGAAAGCTACACTACAGAAAAGGGCTTTTTTTTTTAATAAAAAGGCACATTTTTTGCAAAACTGGGTACTGGCAGACAGCTGCCAGTACCCAAGATGGCGCCCATTAAGGCAGAGGGGAAGGGTTAGAGAGCTGTTAGGTGGGGGATCAGTGAGGTTGGGGTCTAAGGGGGATCATACACATCAGCATATGTAAAAATGCTTTTTTTTTTTTTAAAAAAAAAAAAGGGCCAAATACCTTTTATTTTAGTACTGGCAGAGTTTCTGCCAGTACTTAAGATGGCGGGGACAATTGTGGGGTGGGGGAGGGAAGAGAACTGTTTGGGAGGGATCAGGGGGTCTGATGTTTCAGGTGGGAGGCTGAGCTCTACACTAAAGATAAAATTAACCCTGCAAGCTCCCTACAAGCTACATAATTAACCCCTTCACTGCTAGCCATAATACACGTGTGATGCGCAGCGGCATTTAGAGGCCTTCTAATTACCAAAAAGCAATGCCAAAGCCATATATGTCTGCTATTTCTGAACAAAGGGGATCCCAGAGAAGCATTTACAACCATTTGTGCCATAATTGCACAAGCTGTTTGTAAATAATTTCAGTGAGAAACCTAAAATTGAGAAAAATTTAACTTTTTTTTTTAATTTGATCGCATTTGGCGGTGAAATGGTGGCATAAAATATACCAAAATTGGCCTAGATCAATACTTGGGGTTGTCTACTACACTACACTAAAGCTAAAACTATCCCAAAAAGCTCCCTACATGCTCCCTAATTAACCCCTTCACTGCTGAGCATAATACACGTGTGGTGCGCAGTGGCATTTAGCGGCCTTCTAATTACCAAAAAGCAACGCCAAAGTCATATATGTCTGCTATTTCTGAACAAAGGGGATCCCAGATAAGAATTTACAACAATTTATGCCATAATTGCACAAGCTGATTGTAAATAATTTAAGTTAGAAACCAAAAGTTTGTGAAAAAATTTGTGAAAAGTGAACAATATTTTGTATTTGATTGCATTTGGCGGTGAAATGGTGGCATGAAATATACCAAAATGGGCCTAGATCAATACTTTGGGTTGTCTACTAAAAAAAAATATATACATGTCAATGGATATTCAGAGATTCCTGAAATATATCAGTGTTCTAATGTAACTAGCGCTAATTTTGAAAAGAAATGGTTTGGAAATAGCAAAGTGCTACTTGTATTTATGGCCCTATAGTTTACAAAAAAAGCAAAGAACATGTAAACATTGGGTATTTCTAAATTCAGGACAAAATTTAGAAACTATTTAGCATGGGTGTTTTTTTGTGGTTGTAGATGTGTAACAGATTTTGGGGGTCAAAGTTAGAAAAAGTGTGTTTTTTTCCATTTTTTCCTCATATTTTATAAAAATTTTTTATAGTAAATTATAAGATATGATGAAAATAATGGTATCTTTAGAAAGTCCATTTAATGGCGAGAAAAACGGTATATAATGTGTGGGTACAGTAAATGAGTAAGAGGAAAATTACAGCTAAACACAAACACCTCAAAAATGTAAAAATAGCCTTGGTCCCAAACGGACAGAAAATGGAAAAGTGCTGTGGTCATTAATGGGGTTAAAAACGGTTTTTGTGCTTTATTAACCAGTTTAAGCCTGTTTAACATGTCTGTACCTTCAGATAGATCATGTATGTATGGAAGCCAATGTGGTTCCCCCTTCAAATATATGTGATAATTGTGCCATAGCGTCCAAACATAGTAAGGACAGTACTGTAACAAATAGTAAGGTTGCCCAGGATGATTCCTCAGATGAAGGAAGTAGAGATAGTTCTACATCATCTCCTTCTGTGCCTATACCAGTTATGCCCGCGCAGGCGACCCCTAGTACTTCTAGTGCGCCAATGCTTGTTACTATGCAACAATTGACGGCAGTAATGGATAACTCCATAGCTAATATTTTATCCAAAATGCCAGCATTTCAGAGAAAGCGCGATTGCTCTGTTTTAAACACTGTAGAGCAGGAGGGTGCTGATGATAATTTTTCTGTCATACCCTCACACCAGTCTGAAGTGGCAGTGAGGGAGGGTTTGTCAGATGGAGAAATTTCTGATACAGGAAGAATTTCTCAGCAGGCAGAACCTGATGTTGTGACATTTAAATTTAAATTAGAGCATCTCCGCGCATTACTTAAGGAGGTGCTATCTACTCTGGATGATTGTGACAATCTGGTCACCCCAGAAAAATTGTGCAAGATGGACAAGTTCCTAGAGGTCCCGGTGCACCCTGATGCCTTTCCGATACCTAAACGGGTGGCGGACATAGTGAATAAGGAGTGGGAGAAGCCAGGCATACCTTTTGTCCCTCCTCCTATATTTAAAAAATTGTTCCCTATGGTCAACCCCAGGAAGGACTTATGGCAAACAGTCCCTAAGGTCGAGGGGGCGGTTTCTACACTAGCCAAGCGCACGACCATTCCCATTGAGGACAATTGTGCTTTCAAAGATCCTATGGATAAAAAATTGGAGGGTTTGCTTAAAAAGATTTTTGTACAGCAAGGTTACCTCCTTCAACCAATTACGTGCATTATTCCTGTCACTACAGCGGCGTGGTTCTGGTACGAGGAACTGGAAAAGTCGCTCAGTAGGGAGACTCCATGTGAGGAAGTCATGGACAGAATTCACGCACTTAAGTTAGCTAATTCCTTTATTTTAGACGCCGCTTTGCAGCTAGCGAGGTTTGCGGCGAAAAATTCAGGGTTTGCAATTGTGGCCAACCATTCGAACAATTTTACCTACAATCCAGGAGGGTCAATTTATGACTACCGTGGATTTAAAGGATGCGTATCTACATATTCCTATCCACAAAGATCATCATCAGTTCCTAAGGTTCACCTTTCTGGACAAACATTATCAGTTTGTGGCTCTCCCATTCGGGCTAGCCACTGCTCCAAGAATTTTCACAAAGGTGCTCGGGTCCCTTCTAGCGGTTCTAAGACCAAGGGGTATTGCAGTGGCACCTTATCTGGACGACATTCTAATCGAAGCGTCGTCTCTTTCCAAAGCAAAGGCTCATACAGACATTGTTCTGGCCTTTCTCAGATCTCACGGGTGGAAGGTGAACATATAAAAGAGTTCCCTGTCTCCGTCGACAAGAGTTCCCTTTTTGGGAACAATAATAGATTCTTTAGAAATGAAGATCTTCTTGACAGAAGTCAGAAAGTCAAAGCTTCTAAACACTTGTCAAGTTCTTCACTCTATTCTGCAGCCTTCCATAGCTCAGTGCATGGAAGTAGAAGGGTTGATGGTTGCAGCAATGGACATAGTTCCTTTTGCTCAAATTCATCTAAGACCATTACAACTGTGCATGCTCAAGCAGTGGAATGGGGACTATACAGACTTGTCTCCAAAGATTCAAGTAGACCAGATGACCAGAGACTCACTCCTTTGGTGGTTGTCCCAGGATCACCTGTCTCAGGGAATGAGTTTCCGCAGACCAGAGTGGGTCATTGTCACGACCGACGCCAGTCTATTAGGCTGGGGCGCGGTCTGGGATTCCCTGAAAGCTCAGGGTTTATGGTCTCGGGAAGAGTCTCTTCTCCCGATCAACATACTGGAACTGAGAGCGATATTCAATGCTCTCCGGGCTTGGCCTCAACTAGCGAAGGCGACTGTAGCTTACATCAACCATCAGGGGGGAACAAGGAGTTCCTTGGCGATGAGAGAGGTATCCAAAATCATCAAATGGGCGGAGGATCACTCCTGCCACATATCTGCAATCCACATCCCAGGAGTAGACAACTGGGAGGTGGATTACCTGAGTCGTCAGACTTTTCATCCGGGGGAGTGGGAACTCCACCCGGAGGTGTTTGCCCAGTTGACTCAATTATGGGGCATTCCAGACATGGATCTGATGGCATCTCGTCAGAACTTCAAGGTTCCTTGCTACGGGTCCAGATCCAGGGATCCCAAGGCGACTCTAGTAGATGCATTAGTGGCGCCTTGGTCGTTCAACCTAGCTTATGCGTTTCCACTGTTCCTTCTCCTTCCCAGGCTTGTAGCCAGGATCAAACAGGAGAAGGCCTCGGTAGGACTTGGTATGCAGACCTGGTGAATATGTCATCGGCTCCACCATGGAAGCTACCTTTGAGACAGGATCTTCTAGTACAAGGTCCATTCGAACATCCAAATCTAGTTTCTCTGCAGCTGACTGCTTGGAAATTGAACGTTTGATTTTATCCAAGCGTGGTTTTTCAGATTCAGTGATAGATACTCTGGTCCAAGCCAGAAAACCTGTCACTAGAAAGATTTACCATAAAATATGGAAAATATATATCTGTTGGTGTGAATCCAAGGGATTCTCCTGGAGTAAGATTAAGATTCCTAAGATCCTCTCCTTTCTCCAAGAAGGTTTGGATAAGGGATTGTCAGCGAGTTCTCTAAAAGGACAGATTTCTGCTTTATCTGTCTTGTTACACAAACGACTGGCAGCTGTGCCAGATGTACAAGCTTTTGTACAGGCTTTGGTCAGAATCAAGCCTGTTTACAGACCCTTGACTCCTCCCTGGAGTCTAAATTTAGTTCTTTCAGTTCTTCAAGGGGTTCCGTTTGAACCCTTACATTCCATAGATATCCAGTTGCTATCTTGGAAAGTTCTGTTTTTGGTTGCTATTTCTTCTGCTAGAAAAGTTTCTGAATTATCTGCTTTGCAGTGTGATCCACCCTATCTGGTGTTTCATTCAGATAAGGTTGTTTTGCGTACCAAGTCTGGTTTTCTTCCAAAAGTTGTTTCCAACAAGAATATTAACCAGGAAATAGTTGTTCCTTCTTTGTGTCCGAATCCAGTTTCAAAGAAGGAACGTTTGTTACACAATTTAGATGTAGTCCGTGCTTTAAAGTTCTATTTAGAAGCAACAAAGGATTTCAGACAAACTTCTTCTTTGTTTGTTGTTTATTCTGGTAAGAGAAGAGGACAAAAAGCTACTGCTACCTCTCTTTCTTTCTGGCTGAAAAGCATCATCCGATTGGCTTATGAGACTGCCGGACGGCAGCCTCCTGAACCAATCACAGCTCACTCTACTAGGGCTGTGGCTTCCACATGGGCCTTCAAGAACGAGGCTTCTGTTGATCAGATATGTAAGGCAGCGACTTGGTCTTCTCTGCACACTTTTGCCAAATTCTACAAATTTGATACTTTTGCTTCTTCGGAGGCTATTTTTGGGAGAAAGGTTTTGCAAGCCGTGGTGCCTTCCGTTTAGGTAACCTGATTTGCTCCCTCCCTTCATCCGTGTCCTAAAGCTTTGGTATTGGTTCCCACAAGTTATGGATGACGCCGTGGACCGGACACACCAATGTTGGAGAAAACAGAATTTATGCTTACCTGATAAATTACTTTCTCCAACGTTGTGTCCGGTCCACGGCCCGCCCTGGTTTTTTAATCAGGTTTGAAAAATTTCTTTCTCTATACACTACAGTCACCACGGCACCCTATAGTTTCTACTTTTTTTCTCCTAACCGTCGGTCGAATGACTGGGGGGCGGAGCCTGGGAGGGGCTATATGGACAGCTTTTGCTGTGCTCTTTGCCATTTCCTGTTGGGGACGAGAATATTCCCACAAGTTATGGATGACGCCGTGGACCGGACACACCGTTGGAGAAAGTAATTTATCAGGTAAGCATAAATTCTGTTATCTAGACGATATTCTGATCCAGGCGTCGTCTTACCATCTGACAAAGTCTCATACAGACATGGTTCTGTCCTTTCTGAGGACTTACGGGTGGAAGGTGAATCTAGAAAAGAGTTCATTAATTCCACAGACCAGGGTTCCCTTCCTGGGAACTCTAATAGATTCCATATCCATGAAAATTTTCTTGACAGAGGTCACAAAGTTAAAGATTCTGAATACATGCCGAGCCCTTCAGTCCAATCATCGGCCATCAGTGGCTCAGTGCATGGAGGTAATTGGATTGATGGTGGCGGCGATGGACATCATTCCGTTTGCTCGTTTTCATCTCAGACCGCTGCAACTGAACATGCTCAGGCAGTGGAATTGAGATAATGCAAATTTGTCTCCTCAGATAGATCTGGATCAGGAGACAAGAGACTCTCTTCTTTGGTGGTTGTCGCCGGATCATCTGTCCCAAGGGACGTGCTTCCACAGACCCTCATGGGTGATAGTGACAACGGACGCCAGCCTACTAGGTTGGGGTGCAGTCTGGAATTCCCTGAAGGCTCAGGGTGTGTGGACTCGGTCAGAGTCTCTACTTCCAATCAATATTCTGGAATTGAGAGCAATATTCAATGCAGTACAGGTTTGGCCTCAGTTGGCTTCGGCCAAATTCATCCGTTTTCATCAATCTTACATCATCAGCTTACATCAATCATCAGGGAGGAACAAGAAGTTCCTTAGCGATGACAGAAGTATCCAAGATAATTCGGTGGGCGGAGGCTCACTCTTGTTATCTGTCAGCAATCTACATCCCAGGAGTGGACAACTGGGAAGCGGACTTTTTAAGCAGACAGACGTTTCATCCGGGCGAGTGGGAACTCCATCCGGAGGTCTTTGTCACCCTGATTCTCAGATGGGGCAGACCGGAATTGGATCTAATGGCGTCTCGTCAGAATGCTAAGCTCCCAAGATACGGATCCAGGTCAAGGGATCCTCATCAGGCCGAACTGATAGATGCCTTGGCAGTGCCTTGGTCGTTCAACCTAGCTTATGTGTTTCCACCGATTGCTGTCCTTCCCCGGGTGATTGCTCGGATCAAACAGGAGAGGGCTTCAGTAATTCTAATCGCGCCTGCGTGGCCTAGCAGGACTTAGTATGCCGATCTAGTGGACATGTCCTCTCTGCCGCCGTGGAAGCTTTCATTGAGGCAGGACCTTCTCATTCAGGGACCCTTCCAACACCCAAATCTAGTTTCTCTGCAACTGACTGCTTGGAGATTGAACGCTTGATTTTATCTAAGCGGGGGTTCTCTGATTCAGTCATCGATACTTTGATTCAGGCACGTAAGCCTGTTGCTAGAAAGATCTACCATAAGATATGGCGTAAATATCTTTATTGGTGCAAATCCAAGGGCTACTCATGGATTAGAGTTAGGATTCCTAGGATTCTGTCTTTTCTCCAAGAAGGATTGGAGAAAGGGTTATCAGCAAGTTCCTTAAAGGGACAAATCCTCATGGGCATTTAAAAATGATGCTTCTGTTGAACAGATTTGCAAGGCTGCAACTTGGTCGTCTCTTCACACTTTTTCCAAATTTTCCAAATTTGATACTTTTGCTTCTTTTGAGGCGATTTTTGGGAGACAGGTTCTTCAAGAAATGGTGCCTTCCGTTTAGGTTCCTGTCTTGTCCCTCCCTTTCATTCGTGTCCTATAGCTTTGGTATTGTATCCCATAAGTAAGGATGAAATCCGTGGACTTGTCATATCTTGTAAACGAAAAGGAAATTTATGCTTACCCGATAAATGTATTTCTTTTGCGATGCAAGGAGTCCACGGCCCACCCTGTTTTTTTCTAAGACAGGCTTTTATTTTTATTAAACTTCAGTCACCTCTGCACCTTGGCTTTTCCTTTCTCTTCCTAACTTCGGTCGAATGACTGGAGGTGGGAGGGAAGGGAGGAGCTATATATACAACTCTGCTGTGGTGCTCTTTGCCACTTCCTGCTAAACAGGAGGCGTAATCCCATAAGTAAGGATGAAATCCGTGGACTCGTTGTATCGTAAAATAAATAAATTTATCAGGTAAACATAAATTTCCTTTTTATTTAGTTCTTCAACTCAACATATTAGTGTTTCGATAGATTCCTTAATATCTAAATCCAGAACATAAAAAAAAGTAAATGCAGTTTTGTCTGAGTTCTGGTGTTTGGTGAAACTTAGGAATATTGTACATGCTCACTGTATATTATTAGTTAGGCAAAGTCTTCACAAGAGGTATTGTGTAACTTCAGCCTAGAGCCTCATGATTTTTTTTGTGCTCTGTAAAAACAAAATTAGCAGCATTTCATTTTGACATAAAAGTAATGTGCATTTGTCTGCAGAACTTTATGACTGTAGTTTTTAAACAGTGTTATACACCAGCAAGGGCACTAGGTGGCAGCACTATTCTATGTTATGTGCATGCTACCTATCTAGAGATCTCTTCAAAAAATAACATGAGAATGAAGCAAATTTGATAATATAAGTAAATTGGAAACTTGTTTAAAATGATATTCTCTATGAATCATGGCAGAAAAAAATGGGTTTCCCTTTAACTCCAGGGCCTGATATTCACAAACTCGCAACTCGGGTATCTTAGACATATTGTCAGTACGGAGAGGTTCCTAAACAAAAATATTAGAAACATAAATTTTAGTTTGAAAACATAATTTATATCTTACGTTATAAGTTCCTTCCTTTCATAGTGATAAGAGTCTACAATCCATTATTCCTGGGAATTACCTTTCCTGCCACTAGGTGTAGGCAACGATTCCCAAACCTCTATATGAACCCTCCCACCTCTATCAGTCTGACATATAGCCATGCTGACAGAGGTGAGAATGAAGCAGAGCAAAATAAATAGAGGAAATTGGAAAAAAAAGATGTGCCATAAATAATTAAAAAAAAATAATACTAAAAAGACAGTGTGGGGTCACCATGAAAGAAAGGAAATTATCAGGTAATATATAAATTATGTCTTCTTTCATATAGGTGATGAGTCAACTATCTATTACTACTTGAAACTAATAACCAAGCTGTGTCAGAGGCCACGAGTAATGGATAAAAATAGGGAGGGGTAAAACACCATTTCTCTTGTAAGGTGTATCCAGTCCACGGATCATCCTTCTCCTTCCTGTTGGGAAGGAGAAGGATATTCTCCTTCCCAACAGGAAGTTGCAAGAGGATCACCCACAGCAGAGCTGCTATATAGCTCCTCCCCTAACTGCCATATCCAGTCATTCTCTTGCAACTCTCAACATAGCTGGAGGTAGTAAGAGGAAAGTGGTGTAATATAGTTAGTTTTTTCTTCAATCAAAAGTTTATTGTTTTTAAATGGTACCGGAGTTGTACTATTTTATCTCAGGCAGCATTTAGAAGAAGAATCTGCCTGCGTTTTTCTATGATCTTAGCAGAAGTAACTAAGATCCACTGCTGTTCTCACATATGTCTGAGGAGTGAGGTAACTTCAGAGGGAGAATGGTGTGCAGGGTATCCTGCAATAAGGTATGTGCAGTTTTAAGTTTTTCTAGGGATGGAATTGCTAGAAAATGCTGCTGATACCGAATTAATGTAAGTTAAGCCTAAATACAGTGATTTAATAGCGACTAGTATCAGGCTTGCTATCAGAGGTATATATTCTGATTAATGTGCAATATAAAACGTTTGCTGGCATGTTTAATCGTTTTTATATATGCTTTGGTGATAAAACTTATTGGGGCCTAGTTTTTTCCACATGGCTGGCTTGATTTTTGCCTAGAAACAGTTTCCTGAGGCTTTCCACTGTTGTAATATGAGTGGGAGGGGCCTATTTTAGCGCTTTTTTGCGCAGTTAAGATTACAGACAGAGACATTCAGCTTCCCTCAGCAGTCCCCTGCATGCTATAGGACATCTCTGAAGGGCTCAAAAGGCTTCAAAAGTCGTGTATTGAGGAAGGTAAAGCCACAGTGGAGCTGTGGCAGTTATTGTGACTGTTTAAAAACATATTTTTCGTTTTGTTAATCCGTTTTTTGTATTAAGGGGTTAATCATCCATTTGCAAGTGGGTGCAATGCTCTGCTAACTTGTTACATACACTGTAAAAATTTTGTTAGTTTAACTGCCTTTTTTCACTGTTATTTCAAATTTTGGCAAAATTTGTTTCTCTTAAAGGCACAGTAACGTTTTTTTTTATATTGCTTGTTAACTTGTTTTAAAGTGTTTTCCAAGCTTGCTAGTCTCATTACTAGTCTGTATAAACATGTCTGACATAGAGGAAACTCCTTGTTCATTATGTTTAAAAGCCATGGTGGAACCCCATAGGAGAATGTGTACTAAATGTATTGATTTCACTTTAAACAATAAAGATCAGCTGTTATCTTTAAAAGAATTATCACCAGAGGATTCTGACGAGGGGGAAGTTATGCCGACTAACTCTCCCCACGTGTCGGACCCTTTGACTCCCGCTTAAGGGACTCACGCTAAAATGGCGCCAAGTACATCAAAGACGCCCATAGCGATTACTTTGCAGGACATGGCGGCAATCATGGATAATACCCTGTCAGCGGTATTAGCCAGACTGCCTGAATTTAGAGGAAAGCGCGATAGCTCTGGGGTTAGACGTAATACAGAGCTCGCAGATGCTTTAAGGCCCATGCCTGATACTGCGTCACAATATGCAGAAGCTGAGGAAGGAGAGCTTCAGTCTGTGGGTGACATTTCTGATTCGGGGAAACCTGATTCAGATATTTCTACTTTTAAATTTAAGCTTGAGAACCTCCGTGTATTACTTGGGGAGGTATTAGCTGCTCTGAATGACTGTGACACAATTGCAGTGCCAGAGAAATTGTGTAGACTGGATAAATACTATGCAATGCCGGTGTGTTCTGATGTTTTTCCAATACCTAAAAGGTTTACAGAAATTATTAATAAGGAGTGGGATAGACCCGGTGTGCCGTTTCCCCCCCCTCCTATTTTTAGAAAAATGTTTCCAATAGACGCCACCACACGGAACTTATGGCAGACGGTCCCTAAGGTGGAGGGAGCAGTTTCTACTTTAGCAAAGCGTACCACTATCCCTGTCGAGGACAGTTGTGCTTTTTCAGATCCAATGGATAAAAAATTAGAAGGTTACCTTAAGAAAATGTTTATTCAACAAGGTTTTATCCTGCAGCCCCTTGCATGCATTGCGCCTGTCACTGCTGCTGCAGCGTTCTGGTTTGAGTCTCTGGAAGAGGCCTTTCAGACAGCTACTCCATTGACTGAAATACTTGACAAGCTTAGAACACTTAAGCTAGCTAATTCTTTTGTTTCTGATGCCATTGTTCATTTGACTAAACTAACGGCTAAGAATTCTGGATTCACCATCCAGGCGCGTAGGGCGCTATGGCTTAAATCTTGGTCAGCTGACGTGACTTCAAAGTCTAAATTACTTAACATTCCCTTCAAGGGGCAGACCCTATTCGGGCCTGGTTTGAAGGAAATTATTGCTGACATTACTGGAGGTAAGGGTCATACCCTTCCTCAAGACAGGGCCAAATCAAAGGCCAAACAGTCTAATTTTCGTGCCTTTCGAAACTTCAAGGCAGGTGCAGCATCAACTTCCTCTGCTACAAGACAAGAGGGAACTTTTGCTCAATCCAAGCCGGGCTGGAAACCTAACCAGTCCTGGAACAAAGGCAAGCAGGCCAGAAAGCCTGCTGCTGCCTCTAAGACAGCATGAAGGAACGGCCCCCTATCCGGTAACGGATCTAGTAGGGGGCAGACTTTCTCTCTTCGCCCAGGCGTGGGCAAGAGATGTTCAGGATCCCTGGGCATTGGAGATCATATCTCAGGGATATCTTCTGGACTTCAAAGCTTCCCCTCCTCAAGGGAGATTTCACCTTTCGAGATTATCTGTAAACGAGATAAAGAAAGAGGCATTCTAACGCTGTGTGCAAGACCTCCTAGTTATGGGAGTGATCTGTCCAGTTCCAGAGTCGGAACAGGGACAGGGTTTTTATTCAAATCTGTTTGTGGTTCCCAAAAAAGACGGAACTTTCAGACCCATTTTGGATCTAAAGATCTTAAACAAATTCCTCAGAGTTCCATCATTCAAGATGGAAACTATTCGGACCATCCTACCTATGATCCAGGAGGGTCAGTACATGACCACAGTGGATTTGAAGGATGCTTACCTTCACATACCGATTCACAAAGATCATCATCGGTTCCTAAGGTTTGCCTTTCTGGACAGGCATTACCAATTTGTGGCTCTTCCCTTCGGGTTAGCTACAGCTCCAAGAATCTTTACAAAGGTTCTGGGATCGCTTCTGGCGGTCCTAAGACCGCAAGGTATATCAGTGGCCCCTTATCTGGACGACATCCTGATACAGGCGTCAAGCTTTCAGATTGCCAAGTCACATACGGACATAGTTCTGGCATTTCTCAGGTCACATGGGTGGAAGGTGAACGAGGAAAAGAGTTCTCTATCCCAATTCACAAGAGTCTCCTTCCTAGGGACTCTGATAGATTCTGTAAAAATGAAGATTTACCTGACAGAATCCAGGTTATCAAAGCTTCTAAAATCTTGCCGTGTTCTTCATTCTATTCTGCGCCCTTCGGTGGCTCAGTGTATGGAAGTAATCGGCTTGATGGTAGCGGCGATGGACATAGTGCCATTTGCGCGCCTACATCTCAGACCGCTGCAACTATGCATGCTAAGTCAGTGGAATGGGGATTACACAGATTTGTCCCCTCTGCTAAATCTGGATCGAGAGACCAGAGATTCTCTTCTCTGGTGGCTATCTCGGGTCCATCTGTCCAAAGGTATGACCTTTCGCAGGCCAGATTGGACAATTGTAACAACAGATGCCAGCCTTCTAGGTTGGGGTGCAGTCTGGAATTCCCTGAAGGCTCAGGGATCGTGGACTCAGGAGGAGAAACTCCTCCCAATAAATATTCTGCAGTTAAGAGCAATATTCAATGCTCTTCTAGCTTGGCCTCAGTTAGCAACCCTGAGGTTCATCAGATTTCAGTCGGACAATATCACGACTGTGGCTTACATCAACCATCAAGGGGGAACCAGGAGTTCCCTAGCGATGTTAGTAGTCTCCAAGATAATTCGCTGGGCAGAGACTCACTCTTGCCACCTATCAGCAATCTATATCCCAGGTGTAGAGAACTTGGAGGCGGATTTTCTAAGTCGTCAAACTTTTCATCCGGGGGAGTGGGAACTCCATCCGGAGG
Organism: Bombina bombina; assembly: GCF_027579735.1. Lineage (NCBI taxonomy): Eukaryota > Metazoa > Chordata > Amphibia > Anura > Bombinatoridae > Bombina > Bombina bombina. The sequence goes on from NC_069510.1 coordinate 140,864,126, forward strand.
TGTTTGCTCAATTGGTTCATCGTTGGGGCAAACCAGAACTGGATCTCATGGCGTCTCGCCAGTACGCCAAGCTTCCTTATTACGGATCCAGGTCCAGGGAGCCAGAAGCAGCACTGATAGATGCTCTAGCAGCGCCTTGGTTCTTCAACCTGGCTTATGTGTTTCCACCGTTTCCTCTGCTCCCTCGACTGATTGCCAAAATCAAACAGGAGAGAGCATCAGTGATCTTGATAGGGCCTGCGTGGCCACGCAGGACCTGGTATGCAGACCTAGTGGACATGTCATCCTTTCCACCATGGACCCTGCCTCTGAGACAAGACCTTCTACTACAAGGTCCTTTCAATCATCCAAATCTAATTTCTCTGAGACTGACTGCATGGAGATTGAACGCTTGATTTTATCAAAGCGTGGCTTCTCTGAGTCAGTCATTGATACCCTTTTACAGGCACGAAAGCCTGTCACCAGGAAAATCTACCATAAGATATGGCGTAAATACCTTTATTGGTGTGAATCCAAGAATTACTCATGGACTAAGGTTAGGATTCCTAGGATATTGTCCTTTCTCCAAGAGGGTTTGGAAAAAGGATTATCAGCTAGTTCTTTAAAGGGACAGATTTCTGCTCTGTCTATTCTTTTGCACAAGCGTCTGGCAGAAGTTCCAGACGTTCAAGCTTTTTGTCAGGCTTTGGTTAGAATTAAGCCTGTGTTTAAACCTGTTACTCCCCCATGGAGCTTAAACTTGGTTCTTAAAGTTCTTCAAGGGGTTCCGTTTGAACCCCTTCATTTCATTGATATCAAACTTTTATCTTGGAAAGTTCTGTTTTTGATGGCTATTTCCTCGGCTCGGAGAGTCTCTGAGCTATCTGCCTTACAATTTGATTCTCCTTATCTGATTTTCCATTCAGATAAAGTAGTTCTGTGTACAAAACCTGGGTTTTTACCTAAGGTAGTTTCTAACAAGAATATAAATCAAGAGATTGTTGTTCCATCATTGTGTCCTAATCCTTCTTCAAAGAAGGATCAACTTTTACATAATCTGGACGTGGTCCGTGCTTTAAAGTTTTACTTACAAGCTACTAAAGATTTTCGCCAAACATCTACACTGTTTGTTGTTTACTCTGGACAGAAGAGAGGCAAAAAAGCTTTGGCAACCTCTCTTTCTTTTTGGCTTCGGAGCGTAATACGCTTAGCCTATCAGACTGCTGGACAGCAGCCCCCCTGAAAGGATTACAGCTCATTCTACTAGAGCTGTGGCTTCCACCTGGGCCTTTAAAAATGAGGCTTCTGTTGAACAGATTTGCAAGGCGGCGACTTGGTCTTCGCTTCATACCTTTTCAAAATTTTACAAATGTGATACTTTTGCTTCTTCGGAGGCTATTTTTGGGAGAAAGGTTCTACAGGCAGTGGTTCCTTCCATTTAAGCCTGCCTTGTCCCTCCCTTCATCCGTGTACTTTAGCTTTGGTATTGGTATCCCACAAGTAATGGATGATCCGTGGACTGGATACACCTTACAAGAGAAAACATAATTTATGCTTACCTGATAAATTTATTTCTCTTGTGGTGTATCTAGTCCACGGCCCGCCCTGTCTTTTTAAGGCAGGTCTAAATTTTAATTTAAACTACAGTCACCACTGCACCCTATGGTTTCTCCTTTCTCGGCTTGTTTCGGTCGAATGACTGAATATGGCAGTTAGGGGAGGAGCTATATTGCAGCTCTGCTGTGGGTGATCCTCTTGCAACTTCCTGTTGGGAAGGAGAATATCCCACAAGTAATGGATGATCCGTGGACTGGATACACCACAAGAGAAATAAATTTATCAGGTAAGCATAAATTATGTTTTTAAACCATAAGAAAAAAACACCCAAAACATTTTTGTTTATCATGTTATAAATCCAATTTAAAAACAGAAAACTGAGTCCTAGAAAGAAACAACTGCCTGAAGCACTTTCCTTCCAAAAGCAGCTTCAGATGAAGCAAAAACATAAAAAAAATGGTAGACTTTAGTAAATGTATGCAAGGATGACCAAGTAGCTGCCTTGTAAATTTGTTCACCGGAAACCTTATTCTTAAAAGCAGAAGAAGTGGCTACAGAGCGAGTAGAATGAGCTGTGATTCACTAAGGAGGAGTCTCAGCTGCTTCTACATAAGACATATGGACTAATAGTTTAATCCAGGAAGCCAAAGCAACAGAAGACACCTTCTGATCCTTGCTTTTACTGGAAAAATGAACAAACAAATCAGGAGTTTCTCTGAGTTATCTCAAGATAATATTTCAAAGCCCTGACAACATCCAAGTTATAAAGAAGTCTCTCCGAATAATTCTTTGGATCAGGACAAAGAGAAGGAACCACAATTTCCCTACTTATATTATCAGAAGAAACAACCTTAGGCAGAAAACCAAAAGAAGTCCTCAAAATAGCTTTATCTTTATGAAAGACAAGATAAGGAGGATCAGAAGAAATTGCAGATAATTCAGACACTCTTTTAGCAGATAAAATATCCAAAAGAAACAAAGCTTTCCAGGAAATAAGATTTATATCTACCCTATGGTTCAAATGAGGGAGCCTGCAAAACCTTGAGTACCAAATTAAGATTCCAAGGAGGAAAACTGGGTTTGATTACAGACTTTGTTTTAGATAATGCCTGAAGAAAACTATGCACATCAGAAAGTTTAGCAATTTCCCTGTGAAAAAGGACACAGAGGGCAGAAATCTGGCCTTTCAAAGAACTGACAGAAAGACCTTTCTGTAAACCATCTTGAAGAAACTCAAGAATTCTGAAAATCCTAAAAGAATGCTAAGAATAATTATGAAGAGAAAACCAAAAAATAAAGGTTTTCCAAACAATATAATAGATTCTTCTAGTAATGGGTTTTCAAGCCTGAACAAGAGTATTTACAACGGACTCGGAAAAATCCCTTTGACAAAGAAGTATCCGTTCAATCTCCAAGCCATCAAGCTTAGCGATTTTAGATCTGTATGGAAAATAAGACCTTTATACAGAGAAGGCCAAGGTTGGCAACTGGACATTTGAACCAAATCTGCAAATCAAACTCTTCAAAGCCATTTTGGAGCTATGAAAATCACTGATGCATTCTCTTGCCTGATCTTGGTTAGTACTCTAGGTAACAATACCAGAGGTGGAAAAACATAAGTCAGCTGAAATGACCAAAGCATTCTCAGAGCATTCGTCTCCAGAGCCCTTGGTTCCCTGGACCTAGAGAAATACTAAGGAAGTTTGTTGTTCAGTCTGGAAGCCATGAGATCTATCTCTATTAAAGGACCAGTCAACACATTAGATTTGCATAATCAACAAATGCAAGACAACAAGACAATGCAATAGCACTTAGTCTGAACTTTAAATGAGTAGTAGATTTTTTTATAACAAATTTCAAAGTTATGTATATTTCCACTCCCCTTGTACCATGTGATAGCAATCAGCCAATCACAAATGCATATACGTATAGTCTATGAGTTCTTGCACATGCTCAGTAGGATCTGGTGACTCAAAAATTGTAAATATAAAAGACTGTTCACATTTTTTTTAATGGAAGTAAATTGGAAAGTTGTTTAAAATTACATGCTGTATCTGAATCATGAAAATGTAATTTAACCTGAGTGTCCCTTTAAGCCCCAAAGATACACAATCTGACTGTAAACATCTGGATGAAGAGACCATTCCCCTAAATGGATAGTCTCATGACTGAGAAAATCTGCTTCCCAATTGTCCACTCCTAGGAACATGAACTGCAGATATATGACAATGATTGAATATCCCCCAATCCAGAATTTTCTGAACTTCCTTCATTGCCAAGGAACTCCTGGTTCTCCCCTGGTGATTGATAAATGCCACAGCTGTGACATTGTCTCACTGATTCTGAAGGACAGATTCTTTCCTTAACTTGGTCCAAAAGAGAAGAGTTCTTTTAACTGTCAGAGTGCCAAAATATTTATGGGCACATTTACCTCCCAAGATGCCCAGACTCCCTGATCAAGATGAGAGCCCCAAGCTTTTCCTCTGAGAAATGTGCTGGGGAACTAACCACCATGAGAAAGACTGCATTGCTAGAGCACTCAGAGAAAGTTTGCGATAACTGAGAGTGATCTCTGTCCCACTTATTTAGCATGCAATGCTGAATAGGCCTCATATGAAGCTGAGCATAAGACACCAAATCTGATGCTACCACCATCAAACCTATTACTTCCATGCAAGAAGCTACTGAAGGAAAAGGCTGAGCGTTAAGATTCAGACAAGCCAACATTAATTTTGAAATCCTTGTTTCTGTTAGAGACAGTCTCATGGAGACTGAATCTTTTTGAAATCCCAGGAAAGTTACCTTTGTCTGAGGAATCATAGAACTTTTTGGCAAATTTATATTCCAACCATGAAACTGAAGAAATGACAATAGGTTGAAATGAGATTCTGCTAAAAGTATACATGGAACTTGAACCAAAATATTGTCTAAATAGGGGAAAACAGAAATCCCCTATTATAAAACAAATAATAAAGATTTCCCTAATAGCTAATCTAATTAAGAATATGTGCTGATTACTAAAATGGCCAAGAGTATTTAAAATTAAAAAATACATTTTTACAACCGCCCACATAAAACATAAACTTACCTTAAAAACTTAACCTAGTACTGAGATGGTTATAAGTAGTAGGTTTAAACATGTCCTGGAATAAGAATATAAGACAACTAAGTGCAAATACAGTTTCCAGCACTAAATGTCAGAAAATTATATTTTTTCTAAAGATGTGGTGAGTCCACAGGTTCATCTGTAATTACTGTTGGGAATATCACTCCTCGCCGGCAGGAGGAGGCACAGAGCACCACAGTAAAAACTGTTAAGTATCACTTCCCTACCCATAAACCCCAGTCATTCTCTTTGCCTCTATGTGCATGCAGGTGAAGTTTAGTGTGTAATTAATTAGTGTTTTTGTGAAGATTAAGACTTCAATCAAGATACAGGGTATAGCCTTATCTCACGTTAGTCTTTGTGGTCGAGCTGTGGTGGCTTTAAAGCGGTGGGGAACTTGCAAAGTGATACTTGCTCTGTTTCTCTTCCTGTGCTGCCCTGCCCTCAAATACCTAAGTTAGTTACTTGGCTATTAATGTTACCCTAGTCTCTGTGAGGAAGAAGGTGTCCTCTCATACTGAGGAGCTGTCATCATGTCAGACAGCGATGCAGGTAAGTGCAAGTTCTTCCTGGCTGGAGAGGGGCTAAGATAGTCATTGGGACAGTTTAGCTCACCCAGGGGATGGGTTCCGCTACTGACATGGGGCAGACACAGTGTTGGTGAGAGGCCGTGTGAGGCACTTATGTTTTTATTGTAACCCTTAGTGTCTGGGAGCTGCGCCATTACGGTAACTTAGAAATTGTTCCGATTTTCCTCAGAAGCGGATGGCTTGTTAGCCACGCCCACCTCCTTCCGATGCCCGCACAAGTTTTTTTGCACCTAGTAGACGTCTATTACGTCATCAGGCCTGCCTTCTGAGCTGTTCGTTGCAAAGCTCTAGCGCAGCTGAAGGAATTGAGGAATGCAATACATCTTCTCTTCAGTAGATCGTTCTCTTTGGCGGTAAGGGCACCTCAGTACACTGAGGTGCAGAGGTATTTTTTGCTTATGGCTTAAAAATATTGTAGTTTTTAACACTTATCTCCAGTTGTTTTGGTGATCCTTTAATCCCTCTTTCAGTTGCAAAGTTAACCACTTGCATGTTTATTATGTTTAGACACCCAGATTGCAGCTCCCATGCAGTTTTGCCCCTCATGTGTTAAAAAGACTTTACAGGGTAAATTTTTTTTTTAACATGGAGCCCAATGTCTCTCAGGAGGATGCAGTGCAGGTGATTCCAGGGCCCTTTATTCTTCTGTCCCAAGCCTCTATGGCATCTAACACTGTGTCCTGCGGTTCCTCTTTAGCTCTGAGTGGAGCATTTTTAAAGGCAGAGATTGCTGCACATGTATCCACTGCGGTATCTGCGGCTTTAGCCTAGTTTCCCAGATTTTCAGCGTAAGAGGAAATCTAAAAATTCAGAGAGTAGGGTTTCTGTTCCTATCGTTGACCCTCAGGTTTCTTTAAAAACAGGTGTATTTTTGGTGTGTAATTAAAATTATATTTTCAAAGAAGATTGAGTCTTCAATCAAGCTACAAGGTATAACTTAGCCCACGTTAGTCTTTGCAGTCAAGCAGTGGTGGTTTTAAAGCGGTGGAGAACTTGCAAAGTGGTGCTTTCTCCGTATCTCTACCTTAGCTGCCCTGATTTTCATTATCTAAGTTTGTTACTTGGCTACCGATGTTATCCTAGTCGCTGTGAGGAGAATGTGTCCTCTAATATTAGGAGCTGTCATCATGTCAGACAGCAGAGCAGGTAAGTGCTGTTTTCCTTCCTATGGGGAGAGGGGCACTTCAGAATACCTGTTTTATTTAATGTAAGGGACGGATAATGCACTCATGGGATGGGTGTTATTACTAGACATGCTCGCAGGCACAGGTTATAGAGACATGTGAGACTGAAGAGTCTCAAGGCTAATTTTTGTTTGTTTGTGTTTTTTAGCTGCACTGTTTATTGTTTGTTAAACGGTTTGTTTTGCTTCAGTTTGCGGGCATGTTTTAACTACGCCCACCTCCTTGTTTAGACCACGAGAGCATTTTCACGCCTTCTGACATCGGTGACGTCATTGGGCCTGCATATTTCAGCTCTGTGTGAATTCTTGCTGCGTAGTGAGGAGCGCTTTAGGAGCGCAAGTGATACGTTGCATGGTTGATCCGCTTCAAGTGGTGGTAAGAACACCTTGATATACTGAGGTGCGGAGGGAGTTTTTTTCTGAGATCATTTTATTAAAAGTGTTTATTAAAGACTTATTCTTTTGAATTGTTTAATTCTTGTTGTATATTAAACGCTAGAGAGTTTGAATGGAGGATAAAACCAGTTATGTCTGATATGAATTCCACTCATTTCAATCCCTGTTTATTGTGTTTAGACGCACAAATTGCAGCTCCTATGCAGTTCTGTTCTTCCTGTGTAAAACAGACATTGCAGGGTAAAGACAAGTTTTTTAATGTTGAGCCTTAGGTCTCTCAGGAGGATGTTGTCCAGGTAATGCCAGGACCTTCCCCTATTTCATCCAAGCCTCTATGGCAGCTAACACTGTGTCCTACGGTTCCGCTTTAACTCCCAGTGGAGCATTTTTAAAGGCAGAGATTGCTGCACATGTATCCTCAGGGATATCTGTAGCCTTAGCCGAATTTCCCAGATTTTCAGGGAAGCACATGAGGAATTCTAAGGTTTCAGAGACTAGGGTATCTGTTTCTAACGCCGACCCTCAGGTTCCTTTAAGATCGGAGAATGAGGAGAATTCTTGCTCAGAAGGTGAGATTTCAGATTCTGATAGTGAAGATTCTTCCTTCAAGTTTAAGCTAGAACACCTCTGGGTGTTACTAAAGGAGGTTTTAGCTACTTTGGACAATTCTGATTCTCAGGCAGTAGTAACGCCTAAGAAGTCCAATAAACTTAATAGTTTTTTTGATGTTCCTTCCTCTTCTGAGTTTTTTTTCGGTCCCAGATAGGACTAAGGAAATCATAGCACAAGAGTGAGAGAAACCAGGAGTGGTTTTTAATCCACCTCCGGTGTTTAAGAAAATGTTTCCAGTAGATTCTTTCATTACGGAGGTTTGGTCTTTGGTACCCAAGGTAGAGGGTGCCATTTCCACTCTAGCCAAGAGGACGACTATACCTATTGAGGATAGTTGAACCTTCAAGGATCCTATGGATAAAAAGATGGATGCTTATCTTAAGAAGATCTATGCACATCTTGGTCTCTAATGGCAACCAGTGGTCTGTATTGCTACGGTGACTAGTGCTGCCTCATATTGGTTTGAGGCATTAATAGATTCTCTACAGGAGGAAACGCCTCTTGACGAGATTCATGACATAATCAGAGCTATCTGTTCGCTAATTCCTATATTGCTGATGCGGTACTCCAGGTCCTTCGATTGGGAGCTAAGGCGTCTGGTTTTGCTGTTTTAGCTAGACTGGCTTTATGGTTGAAGTCTTGGTCAGCTGATGTTTCATCTAAGACTAAACTGATGGCTCTTCCTTACAAGGGGAAGACCTTATTTGGACCGGGTTTGGCGGAAATCATTTCTGATGTTACAGGCGAAAAAGGGTCTTTTCTTCCCCAGGATAAGAGGAGCAAACCGAAGGGACGTCAAAGTAATTTTCGTTCCTTTCGCAACTTTAGTGGAAAGTCCTCCTCATCTTCTTCCAAGCAGGATAATAACAAGACAGCCTGGAAATCAACTCAGTCCTAGAGTAAGATTAAGCAGGCCAAAAAGCCCACTACTGACTCTTAAGTCTGCATGAAGGGGTTTGCTCCCGATCCAGGCCTGGATCTAGTGGGGGGCAGACTCTCTCAGTTTGCTCAAGTTTGGTTAAGGGACATTCCAGACCCATGGATGGTGGAAATTGTGTCTCAGGGCTACAGGTGAGAATTCAAGGGTTGTCCCCCCAGGGGCAGGTTTCACCTTTCCAGGTTATCTGCAGACCAGATAAAGAGAGAGGCGTTCTTGAGGTGTTTCAAAGACATGTTGGCCCTGGGGGTGATTGTTCCGGCTCCAAAGTTGGAACAGGGTCTAGGTTTTTATTCAAACCTGTTCGTGGTTCCCAAAAAAGAGGGTACCTTCTGCCAGATTCTAGACTTAAAATGTCTGAACAAATTCCTCAAGTTTCCATCGATCAAGATGGAAACCATTCGGACAATTCTTCCTTTGATACAAGAGGGTTAGTATATGACGACCATAGATTTGAAGGACGCTTACTTACATGTTCCCATCCACAGGGATCATCACAAGTTTCTGAGATTTTCATTTCTGGATCGTCACTTTCAGTTTGTGGCCTGGCCTTTTGGCCTTGCCACAGCCCCCAGAATATTCTCAAAGGTTCTAGGGGCCCTTCTAGCGGTGGTCCGGTCAAGGAGGATATCAGTGGCCCCCTATCGGCCCCCTATCTGGACAACATTCTAATTCAGGCTCCCTCATTTCAAAAGGCGTCATCTCACACGGAGATGTTACTCTCCTTCCTCCAGTCTCACAGGTGGAAGGTAAATGTGGGAAAGAGTTCTCTGGTTCCAGCAACAAGAGTTGTGTTCTTAGGGACAGTTATAGACTCTGTTCTGATGAAGATATTCCTGACGGAGACCAGAACAGTCAAGTTCCTATCGACTTGTCGAGTTCTTCAGGAGAGACTTCATCCTTCAGTTGCTCAGTGTATGGAAGTAATTGGACTGATGGTGGCAGCCATGGACATCGTGCCATTTGCTCGTTTTCATCTGATAGCTTTACAGTTATGCATGCTCAATCAGTGGAACATAGATTATCTGGATTTTTCTACAAAGATAGTGTTGGACCAGAAGGCAAAATATTCTCTTCATTGGTTGATTTCTCTGGAGCAACTGTCCTGGGACACTTGCTTTCGGAGACCATCTTGGGTGATAGTGACTACAGACGCCAGCCTGGTGGGCAGTCTGGAAATCCCTCAAAACTCAGGGTTTTTGGACTCAGAAGGAGTCCAAACTACCGATCAACATTCTGGAGTTGAGAGCAATTTACAATGCACTTTTAGCTTGGCCTCAGTTGGCCTCGAACCAGTTCATCAGATTCCAATCAGACAACATAACATCAGTAGCGTACATCAACCATCAGGGGGGAACACAAAGTTCCCAAGCGATGAGGGAGGTGTCTCGGATCATTCAGTGGGCGGAAGACCACTGTTGTTGTCTGTCAGCCATCCACATCCTGGGAGTAGACAACTGGGAAGCAGATTTTCTAAGCAGTCAGACTTTCCATCCGGGGGAATGGGAACTCCATCCGGAAGTGTTGACCAAGGTACGGTTCCAGGTCAAGGGATCCTCAGGCCTTTCTAATAGACACCCTGGTAGTTCCGTGGGACTTCCATTTGGCTTATATTTTTCCTCCGTTTGCCCTCCTGTCTTGGGTAATTGCCCGCATAAGACAGGAACGAGCATCAGTGATTCTAATCTCCCCTGCTTGGCCTTGGGGAATCTAGTATGCAGATCTAGTGGAGATGTCAACTATACCTCCGTGGAAGCTTCCCCTGAGGAAGGACCTTCTTCTTCAGGGGACTTTTCTTCATCCAAATCTCGTTTCTCTGAAGCTGACTGCTTGGAGATTGAACGCTTGATTCTATCTAAGCGAGGTTTTTCAAAGTCAGTGATTGAGACACTGATCCAGGCTCGTAAGCTGGTCACTAGAAAGATTTACCACAAGATATGGAGGAAATATCTTTTTTGTGTGAAGCTAAGTGATATTCTTGGAGTAAGGTTAGGATCCCAAGAATATTATCCTTTCTTCAGGAGGGTCTGGATAAAGGCTTGTCTGTTAGTACCCTGAAGGGTCAAATTTCAGCCTTATCAGTCCTTTTACACAAACGTTTGGCAGATGTGCCAGACGTTCAGTCTTTTTGTCAGGCCTTAGTCAGAATTAGACCGGTGTTTAAGGTGATTGCTCCTCCTTGGAGCCTTAATCTTGTGCTTAAAGGGATACTAAACCCAAAAAATGTATTTCATGATTCAGATAGAGAATACAATTTTAAACAACATTCCAATTTACTTCTATTATCTAATTTGCTTCATTCTTTAGATATCCTTTGTTAAAGAAATAGCAATGCACATGGGTGAGCCAATCAGATGAGGCATCTATGTGCAGCAACCAATCAGCAGTTACTGAGCCTATCTAGATATGCTTTTCAGCAAAGTATATCAAGAGAATGAAGCAAATTAGACAATAGAAGTAAATTAGAAAGTTGTTTAAAATGGCATGCTCTTTCTAAATCATGAAAGAAAAAGATTGGGTTTAATGTCCCTTTAAGGTTTTACAATGGCGTCCGTTTGAGCCGATGCATTCCCTTGACATTAAACTTTTGTCTTGGAAAGTTTTGTTCTTGTTGGATATTTCTTCCTTCGGAGAGTATCTGAACTCTCTGCTTTACAGTTTGATTCTCCTTATCTCATTTTTCATGCTGATAAGGCTGTTCTTCGTACTAAGTTGGTATTCCTTCCCAAGGTTGTATCTACTTAGAATATTAATCAGGGAATTGTTTTTCCTTCCCTGTGTCATAATCTGGATGTGTTTTGCGCTCTTAAGTTTTACTTGGAAGCGACTAAAGACTTTTGGAAGTCTTCAGCTTTATTTGTTCAAATTCTCTGGGAAATATAGAGGTCAGAGGGCGTCTGCCCCTACTCTAGCTCTTTGTTTGAGGAGTGTGATCCGTATGGCTTATGAGTCCTCTGGGAAACAACCTCCAGAGAGGATTAAGGCTCATTCCACCAGAGCTATAGCCTCTTCTTGGGC